>NC_053446.1:61615293-61641241 GCF_007990345.1 Gossypium hirsutum
AAGAGATGCATGAAACATAAACTGAAAAATAGCTATGCCTAAACATAAATCATTCTCATAGTAACAATAATCATATTGAAAAGAATAATGGAATGTATTAGCATGACTACAGAAGAAGCTTAGATAAAATCGAACCTTAAATTTTGAAGAACGGAGAAATCGGCAGAGAAGAGAGAGTGAGATGTCTAAAGATGAGAAAAAATAAAGACAAACATTTCTTTCATAATATAAACCTAGACGACCCTTAGGGTTTTCCGCTCTGCCGTTGGATTAGATTCTTCCTTTCCTTTTGCCAAACCTAACGAATTTAGACCGTCGGATTTCGCTTCAAGGATGGATGGGAAAGAGAAGTTGGATTCTGATGGGCGGCTGACTGCTTTTAAGTTTAGGGTAAAGTACAAAAATAGTCACTTTTATTTGACTCATATTACATTTTAGTCACTTATGTTTGAAATGTTACGTTTTAGTCACTTATGTTATTGTTTTGTTACGAAATGGTCACTCTACCGTTAACTCTGTTACCTCCCTAATGGTAGTCTTACGTGGCTGTCCAAATGTGTTTTAAATGCCACTTGGATGTCCAGTTGTTGGGATGAAAATAGATTCTTAATTAAATAAAGTTAATTTGGACTGCCACATAGGGCATCCAATTGGCATTTAAAACCTATTTGGACTGCCACATAGGACCACTATTAGGGAGTTAATGGAGCTTAACAGTAGAGTGACCACTTCGTAACAAAACGATAACGTAAGTGACTAAAGTATAACATTCAAACATAAATGACTAAAATATAATCTGAGTCAAACAAAAGTGACTATTTTGAATTTACCCTTAAGTTTAACGGTCACATCTTCAACCCTACTTATTTCTTAAAAAGGGTAATATACTTTTTGGCACCTAAATTGACTTTAATGTTCAAATTAGTATCTTTTTTTTTTTCAAATTGGTAACTAAGTTAGGCTTGCTTAACATATTTTAATCCCTTTTTGTAACCCATTAAAAGTTTAAATTTTGAGGATAGTCTCTACACTTATTGATTTTTGTGATTTAGTTTCTCTATTTTTATTTTCTCAAAATTGATCCCTCTATTTTTTGATTTGCTCATTTTTAATCCCTCCATTAACCTTTTCAATTACACTGTTAAAAAATTAGGAACAATCATAAATTTAACCCCTCAATCTTTACATATTTTATCAATTTAACCCCTACTCTTTTTATTTTTCTTTAATTATTAAAAATAAAAAAATGTATGGGGTGTTTGGTAAATAGGGTTTTGGGTCTTTTTTAGCTAATTTGAGCACAAATTGAGGATTGAGTAGCCAAACCCTCTAATTATAGTATTTGGTGAATGGAGGTTTGCAAGAGTTTATTGAGCTAAAACCTTCAAAACAAAAAATATTGGTATCAGCAACTTTTTCACAGCTGATTAGAAATGAGATATGAAATGACGTATCTATTTCTTGAAAACTTATGTACTCTTAATTTATTTTCAATTTACTTGTGTAAAATTATTTCTTATGTAACTTTATATTATTGAAATATGCTACTTGACAAATTTATTTAGAGTGTGACATAATTATCACTAATTACATACTAAGAACATGACATAATTATCACTGAGAATATAGTTTACAATTATATTGATACACCATTAATATTATCAATTTCCACAAGGTTAATATTTGTAAATAAAGAACTTAAGAAATTTATTTATCTAAATTTTAATTCATTAGTAACAATGTTTTGTTTCAATAATTTCACCCAATAAAGACTAAAGTATTACAAACAAATAAATACTTAACAATAAAATGTGTTATATCCTTATTTGTCATTTTACACATATCAGCTTTTAGCTATAGCTAAGTTTTACCAAGCAATTTTAGATAAATAGTTAATAGAATCAGTTGGTCAAATCAACCACTACAATCAACAATCAACCAATTATCAAACAGAGGCTATAAATTTTCCGATATGTGCCAAGAAATTAAAATAGAAAAGAAAAACTTACTATTAATTATTACCATTAGAGATTTTAACTTGTAATTCTCATTTAGTGACAATAAGTATTGTGCATATTAAGTAATTTACATTATAAACCATTGAACTTAACTCAACTTTTAAATAGATCATTAATTTTTGATTTAATCAAATTACATCATTTAATTTTAATTATTTGTCACAGAAATAACTTAATCTACGTTCTTACTTTCGTGTTTAGTTTTGCATATAAATGTGAACCGATAAGGGAGGCGGTGGAAATTTGAGAAAGAAAAGAAAAGACTTGTTTTACAAATACGCAAGAGTGAGAAAGTTGATGAATCAAACAATCTTTTGTTTCCAAAACATTTTTATTGAAAATAATGCTCTAATTTTTACATATTTTATCTTCATTTTCAAAAATTTCAAAATCATCTAAAATAAATTTAATTGCGAGTGAAATTGCTAATTTCAAGCATGCAAAATGATGATAAAAACATTTATATATATATATATCATATATAACAAAATCAAAGTTTTAGAGTAAAAATGAAAATTTGCAATCTAGACCATTTCTCCAATTTAAATGTGTCACCAATAAAATTTTCACACCTCGACAATTAAATTTCCTTTACACTTATAGTTAATATACCATAATTGCTCTAAATAGATATTCATATATTTTCACATCTACAAAATACATTTTAAATAAATATTGTTGATAGAGAGTTTCAAGTGCCACTAACCATGTCCTAATCTTGGTTTAATATCAATTTGGTCATTGGTTCATTTGCTACATAAAGTTTTATACATTTATTTAATTAAGTCTTACTTATGCAACCACTTTACAATTACTCCCTGTACTATAATTAATAACTTTCTCGATTTAATTACTTAATAGATAAATATTATAATTTTGTTATATTCCTCCATCACTTGGACACGTGTCAGTTGGGTAGTTGGTATTGACCTCCCTTTTGACTCCATTGAAGATAATGTCTTGGGTGACCTGTCTTCCTGATCAGATAAATGATATCCTTTCGTTGTTGGGACCACCCGTTAGATAAGCCCTCTCACTCTCTGATGACGAGATAAGCACTCGCTTCTTAGGCACCTACTTTTTAGGTGTGAATACACTCTCAAGGCAATGAGAGGCACACTTGACCATAACAACCTTTATTGATCAAATAAATAATAGAATGGGTCCCACCATGAATATCCTTTACGCATTCTATAGGATAAAGCATTTACCCTATCATGTCACGCTAGTGGACAAGAGGACCTCTTCTATAAATACCTTTTTAGTGATGAAGAAGATATCACTTTTCAACTCTATTGTTACGATGAGCAATTATCCTCTCCTTTATTAATCAACTTGTCTTTTTTTTTTTACTTTCCGACTCTCCGCATCTTTAGGTGAATCGGTTTTCATAGGTCCACCACTTACTCTTCCCAACCTCCTTCCTACTATCCTTTATTGTTGTACTTTGTATCAACAATTGGTGTGGTGAGCATGGACCTTACAACCGCTTCTTCTCAAAATGATGCTACTTTCAACCCCCTTAAAGCCCGCCAACTCCTTTACTCCAGCGACCTCTACTCCAGCGACTGGCAACAACCCCGCTAACACTGAGCTCTGTTCAAACTAAACCTCTCTTCCCACCACCCAAACAATAACTCATCCCACTATCGACTCCCTTGAAGTTCTCATCCAGTTTATGACCTCTCTTAATGTTCCTCTACCCACTCTTTTGGTTAACCCCGCCACTACCGATCCACTAGTCGCCCCAGGCACTCCACCCTCTTTTAGAACTCCTTCTCAAGATCCTAAGGACTAACTATTGTGACAGATTCTCTCCTATTTGGTGACTCCTCCCACTCAACCTATTGTCACTGCTGTAAATGCTAACCAAGCCTCCTAACAACAACAAGCCTTTGGCCTTAAACACTAAGTCACTGAGATGCAGGAAAAGATGCGTCTCATGAAGGAATAACTCCTGGCCTAGAAGCATCAATTTCAAGAGCAACAAGAGCGCTAACACTTGTTATATCTGTAGAATGCTCATAATGAGCAACTGATTATAGAGTTATGAGCAACGAAAAATGATGTTGAGGACGCCGACTTACCCTTTTTTTCCATCTGGAAACTTTGGCTCAGTCTACTGTTCGTAGGAACCAGAAGGACAATAATGATGATAAGGCTATGGAGGAAGTTCAACTTATTAACTATCCAAATTAAGGGGCCCATAACAAAGTAGCTTCCATTGATGAGCAAATAGAAGCCTCCAAGTTAGAGTTGTTGCAAAAAGTCAACGGTTCCAAGTCTGATGAAGCTTTGTGGAGTTATTCCAACGAGTCGTTGGCTCCATTAGTTTTGACTTCCAACATCTCTGCTTCTTTCAAATTCCCCAAGTTATCTCACAATGAGGTGGGTGATCTGAAGGACCATATTTCCCATTACAATAACCACATGAATATCCTTGGGGTTTCTGATGATGTTAAGTGTAAAGCATTCTCCATGACTCTCTCTAACACCGTTCGACGATAATTTCAAAATGGTTAATTTGATGTACTATTGGTCTAATTACCATTCTAAACATTCCTATGATTTAAATCTAACTCTTTACAATTTCAACACAAACCCCACTACTTAGTTGCTCTTACAATATGGTAATAAGCTTTAAGTTCTAAATTCTTAACCTTAACAAATTAACACATCTAATTAATGAATATTAAGTAACTAATGAACCACAAAACCAACACATTTCTCACTCTAAAAATCTCTCAATTTAGCTTTATTAGAATAACTCGGTTCAAGAAATTTGGCCAAAACTAAACTTCCTGAAAAGTTAGGGAATTACACATTGAACCTTGGTTAGTAATTATATAGATTGAACAATTGAAAAAAAAAAGATAGTTGATTAACTAGATTAGATGTAATTTGAGTTCTAGGTTCATAAATTTGATCGAGAAACTAAAAAGTTTTCATTACTTTAGTTTAGTGAAATCTTTATAATTTGCTTAGTTTATTTTTAATAGTAATTATATTTTTTATTGATCTAAATTAGATAAAATTGAATAGTTGATACTTAGAACCTCAAGACTATATAAATAAAACCCTTCTTAGCACAAAGAGAGGGCAGTTGAAACTAATGGACAAAACCTCTACAAAAATCTCCCAACAACCTAATATCCACTAATGGCTCTCGACACCAACAAAATTTGAACCACTTCTAAGCCCTCTTAATTGGATCTCAAATAAAAAATCTCAAGTCTCACTTAGTTTGGAATTATTAAAAAAAGATAATATTTAAATAAAGGGTTGATATAATTTTTTGCCCTTAAACTTGACAATTAAGTCTATTTTAATCACTGAACTTGATTTAAAAAAATAAGTGATAAATGTGTCACAAACTCAAAATGCCACATTATTGAATATTGATAAAATCAAAATTTAAGGACCAAAATAAACTTAATTATCAAACTCAAATAGCAAAATTAATTAATATATATATACCAAAATAGAATAAGGTTAAAAAATGAAAATATTCCCAATTATTCTCGAGACCTCTCTTTTCTTTCTCCCCAAGCTTTGGAGAGTTGTTTAGTAAAAAAGAACTCCTTGCCTATGCCCTTACGACATATCTGAATCATTTAGGATCCGTTCTTCTTTGCATTTTAAATGGACTTTTGCGTTAAAAAGTCCTTTTCTCTTAAAAGGAACGAAGAATGGCCTCTATTTTCTCAAAAATTCACCATCTAAACGTGATTTTCTCCAGATGGAGAAGCTGAAAATTTCACCATCTAAAAAGCTTGACGTGCTTTTGGCTGATAAATGACCAAATTAACCTGTCTTCTCTCCCTTGGAAAAACGTTATTTCCTCTGCTGTGAAAGTTCTATACCCATTTTTTTCACATTTTCGCTGTGAAAGCTTCTTCCTATTCTTTGTTCCTCTTCCGCAGGTGAGTTCGTTTTCTTCTTCTTCTCTTTAATTATTAATTATGCTTTGTTTTTATTTACTTTTTAATTCTGGCTTTTGTGCCTCTTTTCTTTACTGCTTTGTGCCTCTACTGCTGCTTTGCTCTGCCTCTTTTATTTTGTGCCTCTTTTGCTCGCTTTGTAACTCTTCCAAACTATTTTAGTTGATAAAAATAGAAGAAATATAGACTAAATCAAAATTCGTATCCAAATTCCATATCGTTGCTGAACTTTCTGTATCTTTTGTATTTAAAAGTTCTGATGATGTTCTTTTTAATTGTTTCTAGGGTTTAGCTTTACTATAAGAAACATTACTAATTACTCGAATTCAAGCTCTCCAATCTATTGTTGATATTTCGATACCGAAAATTAATTATATAAATGATCATAAAATCACATTCGATGGTTGGATTTTGCAATGAATCTCCGAATATTTAACAATTATTGTTATTTTTGAATGAATGAAACGTACTTTCTTTCTTATGCACGAAAAATTGTTGTATTTTTTGGATTTTTTTTATTTTAGTAGGAAAAAAGTATGATTAATTCAGTTAAGTGATATTGCCATTAGACAGATAGCTCTTTGTAGTTGCTTATCTAAATGTTGCCACCTCCAGAAATCATGGAACAAAAGCTTGCTACACAACATGTGGAAATGCAGAGACTTGGTACAGAAAACCAGAGAACTGCTGCTACCAATGGAACATTGAGACAGGAACTTGCTGCTGCACAGCATGAGTTGCAGATCTTGCATGCTCAGATAGGAGCTGTAACATCTGAAAGAGAACAACAAATGACGAGCCTTACGGATAAAATAGCTAAGATGGAAGCAGAACTGCAAGCAGCTGAGCCTGTTAAGGTAGAGTTGCAGCAGGTACACTCTGATGCTCAGAATTCGGTGTTCTCTTTATGTTATAAGCTGGACATTGTTATAATAGATTGTTCTTTCAATTTTAAAACTGTATGAGCAAAATGAAATGAACTAGGATACTGCAAATGAGTAATCACTTTGATAATAAGTATTATTTAATGAAATCTTCTACATATTCCTTAAAGTTTTTGTCATTGAGTTTAAGTGGATTATAGGTTCAATTGTATTTATTGTTCTAGAGGCTACACTAGGTATCAACTTTAGCACGATGACTTGTTTAATTATTGGTTATATTCTTATTTCTTTTAATGCTTGCATGCTCTTGATTACCAATGCTTGCCCCTAGAGTGTTGTATTCTTTGCTTTATCTGGTGATGGGGCTACTAATCAAGGGCAGTTGTTTGAGGCTTTGAACATCTCTGCACTTTGAAATCTGCCTGCAATTTTGGTCTGCGAGAATAATCATTGTGAGCAATTTGAATTGGAATGAAATTTTATTGGTCTATTAAATTTTTGTGGACTTTATTTATTTCATGTAACAGATGGTATGGGGACGGCTGAGTGGAGAGCCGCAAAGAGTCCTGCTTACTACAAACGTGGGGATTATGCTCCTGGTTTAAAGGTGAGACTTGGTTGGCTGAGAGATAAATAGTGGTTGTAATTTGTTGGTTCTTTAGTATTATTATTATGATTATTAAGTAAATGAGGATTATGTATGTGATGTTGAAGTGACTATGACCAGTAGATGTCGTAAGAGTGATAGTGGATGGTAAAAAACTGTGATAATTGTGATTTTGGGCCATGTGAGATGCTTCTGCTTGTTTTATATTGTTGTTTTGTTCTCTTATCCTTTTATTTAAAAACTAAACGTTTGAATGAAGTTTCAGAAAAGCAGAATCTCAAGGGATTTTCCTGCTTATACGATCGATTCTTAATATTTAAGGCTCAACTCACCTCTCACAATATAAGTTGATTTTTTGATAAAATAGAATTTGAAAATATCTCAGCGTGTCTTGAGGCTCAACTCACCTCTCGCAATATGAGTTGATTTTTGACAAACAAAAATTAAAATTACCTCAGCGTCTTGAGGCTCAACTCACTTCTCGTAATATGAGTTGATTTTTTTTGAAACATAAATTAAAAAAACAAAAATTGAAAATACCTCAGCGTGTCCTGAGGCTCAACTCACCTCTCGCAATATGAGTTGAAATTAAAACACAAAAATTGAAAATACCTCAGCGTGCCCCGAGGCTCAACTCACCTCTTGCAATATGAGCTAATTTTGAAAAAGTAGAAATTAAAAGGTTCAACCCACCTCTCGCAATATGAGTTGATTCTTGACAAATAGAAATTGAAATTACCTCATCGTGTCCTGAGGCTCAACTCACCTCTCGCAATATGAATTGAAAAAAATACCACAGTGTGTAATCTGAAGCTCAACTCACCTCTCGCAATATGAGTTGATTTTTTTTAAAAAACAGAAATTGAAAATACCTCAGCATGTGAACCGAGGCTTAACTCACCTCTCGCAATATAAGTTGATTTTTTTTTTGAAAACAGAAATTTAAAATACCTCAACGTGTCTTGAGGCTCAACTCATTTCTCGCAATATAAGTTGAATTTTGAAAACAGAAATTGAAATTACCTCAGCGTGTCTTGAGGCTCAACTCATTTCTCGCAATATAAGTTGATTTTTTTTAACAACAGAAATTGAAATTACCTCAGCGTGTCCTGAGGCTCAACTCACCTCTAGCAATATGAGTTGATTTTGAAAAACAAAAATTAAAAGGCTTAACTCACCTCTCGCAATATGAGTCAATTTAAAACATAAACTAAAAATACCTCGGGGTGCCCCGAGGCTCAACTCACTTCTCGCAATATGAGTTGATTTTGAAAAAAAAATTAAAAATACCTCAACGTGTCTTGAGGCTCAACTCATCTCTCGCAATATGAGTTGATTTTCCTTGGAAAGCATGAATATTAAACATCAAAATACCAAAACCAGTCATTTGGTAGAACTCGGGTATCTTTTCTTTGATTCAGTGCGACTCTCATTCAAGATTTCTTGCTTTACTGGATTACCTGTATATGCCATGCATGATGTCATCATGATATGCACATGTTTGTCTTAAATGCCTTTATGCCTACATGATTATGCAGTGCTCCTTAAGCATATTGGTCGTATGTCATTTTCGCCATGATTGTTGAGGATCTGCGTTCATTGCTTTGATTCTCGACCTTCTCTTCAGGCCTCATACCTGTCTTCGAGCTTTACGAGTAATCGACGTTTCTCAGATATCACCCTTTTGCCCTTGGTTAAACTTTGTTCTTGCTTTGAAGATCTTGCACTTATCGAATTCTTATCCGGGTAATGCTTGACATTTCTTTTGTTTATAGTATGTCATTTCACTATTTATCATTAAATAAACACATAATGAGATGCATGAAAATGGTCAGGTAGGGATAAAAAGGATATCTCATATTCCTTTATTTCAAATGTGGCAAACAAAGAAAGTTAACCAATGAGAGTAAAAATGTCAAAAAGAAAGAAAAGGTTGTATTCAACGGATACAAATGCTCTAGATATTCAACACATGAACTCTTCCACGTTCCTCAATCAATAATCTTTTCGAGCATGGCTTCTTGCGTAGAAAATTTCGAGCTTTCAGAAGTGCTTCAAATACTGTAGTCTCACTACTTGACCTATCGTTCGACCGCCAGGTTTGTTTCATTAGGATGCCTTCTTGGGTTTTCATCCTAATCTTTTTGTACTAATCAAGACGCCCTTTTCGGGTTTTCGCCCTGATCCTTTTTTTTAAGATGCCCTTTTCGGGTTTTCATCTTAAGCATAATATTTCTTCACCGCATCTGAATTCACCGGATTCGGTAACTCCTTCCCATCCATCTCGGTAAGGATTAAAGCTCCTCCTGAAAATGCCTTCTTTACGACGTATGGTCCTTCCCAATTTGGTGCCCATTTTCCTCGCAGGTCTTTTTGTATTGGGTGAATCTTTCTCAGAACGAGTTCTCTTTCATGGAACTCTCTTGGTCGTACCTTCTTGTCATGGGCTGCGATCATTCTCTTTTGGTACATTTGCCCATAACAAATTGCCCTTAGACGTTTTTCTTCAATGAGGTTCAACTGATCATATCGAGCTCGAACCCATTCTGCTTCTTCTAACTTTGATTCCATCAATACTCGTAGAGAGGGGATCTCAACCTCGATAGGTAGCACAGCTTCCATTCCATAGACTAGAGAGAAAGGAGTTGCTCCCGTATATGTTCGCACAGATGTGCGATATGCAAACAAAGCAAATGGAAGTTTCTCGTGCCAATCTTTATATGTCTCAGTCATTTTCCTAATGATCCTCTTAATGTTCTTGTTAGCTGCTTCAACAGCCCCGTTCATCTTTGGGCGATAGGGCGAGGAATTATGATGCTTTATTTGGAACTGCTCGCACACTTCTTTCATCATCTTATTGTTCAGATTCGTGGCATTATCTGAGATGATTCTTTCAGGCAAACCATATCGGCAAATGATTTCCTTTTTCAAAACTTACACACTGCAGTCTTCGTCACATTGGCAAACGAAGCGGCTTCAATCCATTTTGTAAAGTAATCGATAACCACAAAAATGAATCGATTTCCATTTGAAGCTTTTGGAGACATTGGCCCTATGACATCCATGCCCCACATAGAAAAAGGCCACGGAGAAGTCATGACATGAAGGGGTGAAGGGGCTACATGAATTTTATCGCCGTAGATTTGACATTTGTGGCATTTTCTGGCAAAATTGATGCAGTCACTTTCCATTGTCAGCCAATAATAACCGAGTCTCATGATCTTTCTGGCCATATTGAAACCATTGGCATGCATTCCACAAATTCCCTCATGGACCTCTTCAAGTATTTTTCTGGCTTCAACATCATCCACACATCTCAAAAGCATCTGATCCTTTCCTCTTTTATACAGGATATCTCCATCAAGAACAAATCCCGCTGCCATTCTTCTAATTGTTCTTTTATCGTTTTCATTCGCTTGTTCGGGATACCTTTGATTCTTGGTATATTCTAAGATATCATGGAACCAAGGCCGTCCGTCTACTTCTTTCTCAATGCTACAACAGTGTGCAGGGACCTCGTATATGCTCATTTTGAGGGGCATTATTTCTGCTTCTCTACTTGCTTTGAACATTGAAGCCAAAGTGGCTAGGGCATCAGCTAGTTGGTTCTCTTCTCGTGGGAAGTAATGAAAAGATATTTCTTTGAATTCCTTGATCAATCCAGCCACTAAATCACTGTACTTAATCAATTTTGAGTCCCTCACTTCCCATTCTCCACGGATTTGGTAAATCACTAGGGCTGAGTCCCCGTACACCTCCAAGATCTCGATGTTTCGTTCGATAGCTGCACGAAGCCCCATGATACAGGCCTCATATTCTGTGATATTATTGGCACAGAAGAAGTTCAGTCTTGCAGTGAACGGATAATGATTCCCGTCTGGTGATACCAGGATTGCTCCAATTCCATGCCCTAAAGCATTTGACGCACCATCAAAGCACATCTTCCATGACTTCTCTTTTGATGACTCGGATTCTATTTCTGTGATGCACATTAAGTCTTCGTCTGGGAAATCGAATCTTAAAGGCTCATATTCCTCTATCGTTCGAGTTGCTAAGAAGTCAGCTATTGCGCTCCCTTTTATCGACTTCTGACTTACATAGGCAATGTCATATTCCGAAAGGAGGATCTGCCATCGTGCCATTCTTCCTGATAGTGCCGGCGATTCCATCATGTATTTTATTGGGTCCAGCTTTGAAATTAGCCATGTCGTGTGATACAACATATATTGTCTGAGTCTCCGAGCTACCCAAACCAGAGCGCAACCATATTTCTCAATGGACGAATATTTTGCCTCATATTCAATGAACTTTTTGCTGAGGTAGTAGATCGCCTTTTCTTTCTTTCCTGACTCGTCATGTTGTCCCAGTACGCCACCCATTGAACTTTCGAACACTGTCAGATACAAAATTAATGGTCTTCCCAGAGTTGGCGGTACTAGCACTGGAGGACTGGACAAATATTGTTTTATCTTATCAAAGGTCACTTGGCATTCCTCATTCCATTCTCCCGGGTTATGTTTTCGAAGAAGCCGAAAGATTGGGTCGCATTGGTTGGTAAGTTGAACGATAAATCGGGCGATGTAATTTAATCTCCCTAAAAATCCTCTAACTTCCTTTTGCGTGCGCGGAGGTGGTAATTCTGGATGGCTTTTATTTTATCTGGATCAACTTCGATACCTCTTTCACTGACAATTAAGCCTAGCAACTTTCCCGAGGTAGCCCCGAATGTACATTTGGCTGGATTAAGCTTTAGCTGAAACTTTCTCAGCCTTTCGAACAACTTCTTGAGGTTCATTACATGCTCTTCTTCTCCTCGAGATTTAGCAATCATATCATCGACGTAGACTTCTAGTTCTTTATGCATCATGTCATGTAATAACGTCACCATAGCCCTCTGATATGTTGCCCCAGCATTCTTTAACCCGAATGGCATCACCTTATAGCAGAACGTTCCCCACATTGTTATGAAGGTAGTTTTCTCCATATCCTCAAGGGCCATCTTGATCTGATTATACCCCGAGAATCCATCCATGAAAGAAAACAATGAATGTTTTGCTGTGTTGTCCACCAACGTGTCAATATGTGGCAAGGGAAAATTATCTTTTGGGCTTGCTCGATTCAGGTCACGGTAATCCACGCACATTCGTACTTTTCCATCTTTCTTTGGTACCGGGACTATGTTAGCCACCCATTCTGGATATTTAGAGGCTTGTAGGAAGCCAACGTCAAATTGCTTCTTGACTTCCTCTTTTATTTTAAACAGTATTTCGGGCCTCATCCGTCTTAATTTTTGCTGGATGGGCTTGCATTCTGGCTTTAATGGGAGCTTATGGACCACTAAATCTTCATCTAGCCCTGGCATGTCCTGGTATGACCACGCGAAAACATCTTTGTATTCGCGGAGTAAAGTGATCAAACTATGCCTGGTACTTTCTGAAATAGAAGTCTCAATCTTCACTTCTTGTTTCCTCTCTTCAGTGCTTAAATTTATTGTTTCCACAGATTCTTCATGAGGCAGAACCTGTTTATCCTCTTGTTCCACCATTCTTAACAATTCAGGAGACGAGACATAATCTTCAGCATTTTCTTCGGCTTCAAATTCTCCTAAGCAAACAGCCTTCTCAAAATCAATTTCAAGATTCGTAACGGGCTTATTCATGTCGTCAATACCTGAGCACCTGAAAGTTGAATGGAAAAGGAAGCTATCGGGGGACATCCAAGTATTGGAAACAACAAACAAAATGTTATGTCATGGCAATGAGGCAAATGTAAGGATAGACTATGAAATGAGAAAATGATTATGAAATTAGTGATAATGCGAAAAATCGTGACAAAATGCATCTTCATTGATATTCACTTAAATGATAAAGAGCGAATGCAAGCTCCTACAAAAGAATTCCATTATATCTAAGGACACAATAGAAGGTTAATGTTTAGCATTACTCTGAAGGCTTATAAACTACAAGAAGCTCCTCAGCAATCCAATTGTTCAACATGAAACCAGGAGGGCAAGGGCGTATCCTTGAGACATCTTTACTTGTGTCAGCTCCTTTGTCAATGACATTTATACTGATGTTCTGAAAACCCTTTTCGATCATTAACATTGTGCATTGTGCATTGTCCTGCCTCGGGTATATCATTCCCGCAGACATAAATGTTCTTGACAAAGGAGGGAATTCCATAGGCTCCCATTCTGGTTCTCGGCCTAAGGTTCTCGCGATCCTTCTTTCTTGATCTTTCTTCCACTGTCTTCTTCTTTGACGCATGTCCGGCTGGAACCCCAAACCGTATCGGGCCTTATGACGCACTGGTTTAGAGCCCTGACTATTACTTGCAGATATCTCCCTAAACCTCTTCTCACTCGAGCTCCCCTTCCTACAGTCAACTTGACACCCATTCTAGTATTTCTCGACAATTTAGGCACGGGAATTTTGTTTCCCTCAGTGAAGAATGTGGCATTAACGAATTCAAGGGATCGGAAGAAGCATTCCACTACGTCCTTGCTCACTTCAAGGTATGGCGCATCAGCAGAGATAGATGCGACAATGTCTTCTTCTCCCTCGATAGTAACCAAACAGCCATCCATGATAAATTTCACCTTTTGATGTAGGGATGATGGGACCGCTCCAGCAGAATGGATCCAGGGTCTTCCCAAAAGGCAGTTATATGAGGATGTAATGTCCATGACTTGGAACTCGACATCATATATGTAGGGACCCACTTCCAGAAGGATCTCAATTTTTTCCACGACTTCACGCATTGTCCTGTCGAATGCCCTTACCGTAGAATGACAGGGCCTTAAATGGGACAGATCTATTGAAATTCTGGAAAGCATGGCCAAAGGCATAACGTTGAGTGTCGAACCATTATCGATGAGCACGTTCTGTATTATGTAGCCCTTGCAACGGGTTGTGGTATGCAATGCTTTCACTGAGCCTCTACCATTGGGCGGTATTTCATCATCACTAAAAGAAATGAAATTATCCGCATTCAAGTTGTTCATCCACCTATCCAGTTTTTCAACGGATATATTGTTTGCCACATAAGCTTGATTTAACACTTTCAGCAGAGCGTTTCGGTGTGGTTCTGAATTCAACAGCAGAGATAATACCGAGATTCGCGCTGGCTGCTTACTCAATTGTTCTACCACGTTGTACTCACTGTGCTTGATAAATTTTAAGAATTCCTGTGCTTCCTCCTCGTCCACAGGATTTTAGCTTCTTGTTCAGGCGTAGTTTCATGCTCATCATCGGTCATATGTATCGGTACTTTTCATTTCTGTTTCAAGTCACTGTTCTTCTTTATCTCCTTCGAATAACATCTTCCACTACGAGTGAAATGACCTAATTCCCCGACGCTTCCAGTCATGGCTTTAGGTTTTCATCTTCAGGTGTGACGATATTAACGTCATATTTCCATGGTACGCTTTATTGTCCTTGTAAGGGAAAGAAGATGGTACTTCGATTATCATTTTGGTTTCACCGGCTCTTTCGTCGCATCGTAATAAATTACCAACGGTTGATCAGCGCTATAAGGGGGACCTGATGACTGGCTATCAGAGGCGTATACTTCTCTTTCATTGGTCTCTTCCCTTTGTTAAGGATCTTAATCTCCTTATTATCCATCCGGTCTTGAAGCAACCTTTTAAATTCCTCATACGACTGAATGTCGTGTCCCACAATTCCATGGAAATTGCAAAAACTTTGACCTTCTTCTCCGAGAATTCTATCGGGGTGACAAAGCAATCCTTTCTTAACCAATACCTTCCAGATTTTCTGCAGAGGTGTCCTTATTTCCGAAACACATCTTCTGACTTTCCATTCGTCCACTTTCCCCACTATGCTCACATCCCTTTCGATATGGTTAGGGAATGGGTTCCCAGTTGCATTACTGGCACTATCGAATCGTAGGATACCTACATCAATGAGTCCTTGAACTCTTCTCTTAAAGGCTAGGCAGTTTTTCGTGGAATGTCCCTGGTTTCCCGTATGGTATGCACAACTAGCGAATTGTATGTTTTAACCTCAGCGAACGAGTATGGAATATGCAATGAATGAATGAATGCATGAATGTCAAATGACTGTTAGTCATGAAAGAAATGCAAGAAATTGGTGTTAATTTCAAGATAGCCCCTATTTAGGCATTTCCTTAATCAAAAGAGTCTATTACACAACGTTTCTGTCACTCGTGTAATTGATTCTTCTATCAGAAACCTTTTTTTGGCAACCAATCTCTAATCAACCCTTTCCTAACAAGATGTATATGATGCATGATGAAAAATAGAAATACAGACAAACAACATTGGTTAGCAAAATACATATGATAAGAGAAAAATTGTGGAAAATCTAACAAATTAAGCTACTTGGTCCAATGGACTCGATTCCTTTGCATAGAAAGCGAAAGTGCAAAAGGTAAGAGGCGTTCCTCCCGTGCACTTATTTTGGTGACTACTAAACGGACGGAGGTTCAGCATGGCTCTAGTTAGGTGGCTCGTATGGTTCATTATATGCGGTTTTGGTTCTAGATAGGTACTCGAATGCTCGTACTATCATCTACTAAGATTAACACGGAGCCTCGGTCATAGCCTATCACAAGCTCACGAGTTCAATTCGAGGGGTTACATTTACTTATGCCTATGCGGAGGGACAAGTTAACTCACGAAAGCATAAATCATATGTAACCCGAAAGTATTCACTAGCCTGTGCGGAGGGACGAGTTAACTCACGAAGGCGTAGCGTTTACTTTCACTTAAACGGACGGAGCCCGGGTAGAGAGCTCATGTTATGCGAAAATACAAGTGCACGGTGTGTGGGGAACAACTCATAAACCTTTACGTTTCACTTAAAGAAACTAAACCAAAATTAAAACCATAAAAATTAAAAACTGAAAAACAACCAAATAAGCAAGTTAGAAGAAATATTTACAGCACGATACAAATGCATGAATTTTGAAAACGAGATTTTCAGATCACGACCAAATTTACTTTGAACAAGGAAATTTGAAAATCATACATACGTATCTCCTAATTTGTTTTATCTTTTGTTTTAGTTTGTAGTTTTAAAATAAATGGAAGGATTGCAAGTTTCTCCCACACACTGTGCACTTACATTTTGCATAACATAAGCTCTCTACCCGGGCTCTGTCCGTTTAAGTGAAAGTAAACGCTATGCCTTCGTGAGTTAACTCGTCCCTCCGCACAGGCTAGTGAATACTTTCGGGTTATATATGACTTATGCTTTCGTGAGTTAACTTGTCCCTCCGCATAGGCATAAGTAAATGTAATCCCTCGAATTGAACTCGTGAGCCTGTGATGGGTTATGACCGAGGCTTCGTGCTAATCTTAGCAGATGATAGTACGAGCAATTCGAGTACCTATCTAGAACAAAAACCGTATATAGTGAACCATACGAGCCACCCAACTAGAGCCATGCCGAACCTCCACTCGTTTAGTAGTCACCGAAATAAGTACACGAGAAAAGCACATCTTACCTTCTATTCTTTACATTTGTGCTTTCTATGCAAGGGAATCGAGTCCATTGGACCAAGTAGCTTAATTTGTTAGATTTTCCACAATTTTTCTCTGATCATATGTGTTTTGCTAACCAATGTTGTTTGTCTGTATTTCTATTTTCATCATGCATCATATACATCTTGTTAGGAAAGGGTTGATTAGAGATTGGTTGCCAAAAAGGGTTTCTGATAGAAGAATCAATTACACGAGTGACCGAAACGTTGTGTAATAGACTCTTTTGATTAAGGAAATGCCTAAATAGGGGCTATCTTGAAATTAACACCAATTTCTTGCATTTCTTTCATGACTAACAGTCATTTGACATTCATGCATTCATTCATTCATTGCATATTCCATACTCGTTGCTGAGGTTAAAACATACAATTCACTAGTTGTGCATACCATACGGGAAACCAGGGACATTCCACGAAAAACTGCCTAGCCTTTAAGAGAAGAGTTCAAGGACTCATTGATGCAGGTATCCTACGATTCGATAGTGCCAGTAATGCAACTGGGAACCCATTCCCTAACATATCGAAAGGGATGTGAGCATAGTGGGGAAAGTGGACGAATGGAAAGTCAGAAGATGTGTTTCAGAAATAAGGACGCCTCTACAGAAAATCTGGGAGGTACTGGTTAAGAAAGGATTGCTTTGTCACCCCGATAGAATTCGCAGAAGAAGGTCAAAGTTTTTGCAATTTTCATGGAATTGTGGGACACGACATTCAGTCCTGTGAGGAATTTAAAAGGTTGCTTCAAGACCGGATGGATAATAAGGAGATTAAGATCCTTAACAAAAGGGAAGAGACCAATGAAAGAGAAGTATGCGCCTCTGATAGCCAGTCATCAGGTCCCCCTTATAGCGTGATCAACCGTTAGTAATTTATTACGATGCGACGAAAGAGCCGGTGAAACCAAAAATGATAATCGAAGTACCATCTTCTTTCCCTTACAAGGACAATAAAGCGTACCATGGAAATATGACGTTAATATCGTCACACCTGAAGATGAAAAACCCAAAGCCATGACTGGAAGCGTCGGGGAATTAGGTCATTTCACTCGTAGTGGAAGATGTTATTCGAAGGAGATAAAAAGAACAGTGACTTGAAACAGAAAGGAAAAGCATCGATGCATGTGACCGATGATGAGCATGAAACTGCGCCTGAACAAGAAGCTAAAAATCCTGTGGACGAGGAGGAAGCACAGGAATTCTTAAAATTTATCAAGCACAGTGAGTACAACGTGGTAGAACAATTGAGTAAGCAGCCAGCGCGAATCTCGGTATTATCTCTGCTGTTGAATTCAGAACCACACCGAACGCTCTGCTGAAAGTGTTAAATCAAGCTTATGTGGCAAACAATGTATCCGTTGAAAAACTGGATAGGTGGATGAACAACTTGAATGCGGATAATTTCATTTCTTTTAGTGATGATGAAATACCGCCCAATGGTAGAGGCTCAGTGAAAGCATTGCATATCACAACCCGTTGCAAGGGCTACATAATACCGAACGTGCTCATCGATAATGGTTCGGCACTCAACGTTATGCCTTTGGCCACGCTTTCTAGAATTTCGATGGATCTGTCCCATTTAAGGCCCTGTCATTCTACGGTAAGGGCATTCGACAGGACAATGCGTGAAGTCATGGAAAAAATTGAGATCCCTCTGGAAGTGGGTCCTACATATATGATGTCGAGTTCCAAGTCATGGACATTACATCCTCATATAACTGCCTTTTGGGAAGACCCTGGATCCATTCTGCTGGAGCGGTCCATCATCCCTCCATCAAAAGGTGAAATTTATCATGGATGGCTGTTTGGTCACTGTCGAGGGAGAAGAAGACATTGTCGCATCTATCTCTGCTGATGCGCCATACCTTGAAGTGAGCAAGGACGTAGTGGAATGCTCCTTCCGATCCCTTGAATTCGTCAATGCCACATTCTTCACTGAGGGAAACAAAATTCCGAGCCTAAATTGTCGAGAAATACTAGAATAGGTGTCAAGTTGACTGTAGGAAGGGGAGCTCGAGTGAGAAGAGGTTTAGGGAGATATCTGCAAGGAATAGTCAGGGCTCTAAAACCAGTGCATCATAAGGCCCGATACGTTTGGGGTTCCAGCCGGACATGCGTCAAAGAAAAGACAGTGGAAGAAAGATCAAGAAAGAAGGATCGCGAGAACTTAGGCGAGAACCAGAATGGGAGCCTATGGAATTCCCTCCTTTGTCAAGAACATTTACGTCTGCGGAATGATATACCCGAGCAGACAATGCACAAGCACAATGTTAATGATCGAAAAGGGTTTTCAGAACATCAGTATAAATGTCATTGACAAAGGAGCTGACACAAGTAAAGATGTCTCAAGGATACGCCTTTGTCCCCTGGTTTCATGTTGAACAATTGGACTGCGAGGACCTTCTTGTAGTTTATAAGTCTTCAGAGTAATACTCAAACATTAACATTCTATTGTGTCCTTAGATATAATAGAATTCTTTTGTAGGAGCTTGCATTCGCTCTTTATCATTTAAGTGAATATCAATGAAGATGCATTTTGTCACGATTTTTCGCATTATCACTAATTTCATAATCATTTTCTCATTTCATAGCCTATCCTTACATTTGCTTCATTGCCATGACATAACATTTTGTTTGTTGTTTCCAATACTTGGATGTCCCCGATAGCTTCCTTTTCCATTCAACTTTCAGGTGCTCAGATATTGAGACATGAATAAGCCCGTTACGAATCTTGAAATTGATTTTGAGAAGGCTGTTTGCTTAGGAGAATTTGAAGCCGAAGAAAATGCTGAAGATTATGTCTCGTCTCCTGAATTGTTAAGAATGGTGGAACAAGAGGATAAACAGTTCTGCCTCATGAAGAATCTGTGGAAACAATAAATTTGGGCACTGAAGAGAGGAAACAAGAAGTGAAGATTGGGACTTCTATTTCAGAAAGTACTAGGCATAGTTTGATCACTTTACTCCGCGAATACAAAGATGTTTTCGCGTGGTCATACCAGGACATGCCAGGGCTAGATGAAGATTTAGTGGTCCATAAGCTCCCATTAAAGCCAGAATGCAAGCCCATCCAGCAAAAATTAAGACGGATGAGGCCCGAAATGCTGTTGAAAATAAAAGAGGAAGTCAAGAAGCAATTTGACGCTGGCTTCCTACAAGCCTCCAAATATCCAGAATGGGTGGCTAACATAGTCCCGGTACCAAAGAAAGATGGAAAAGTACGAATGTGCGTGGATTACCGTGACCTGAATCGAGCAAGCCCAAAAGATAATTTTCCCTTCCACATATTGACACGTTGGTGGACAACACAGCAAAACATTCATTGTTTTCTTTCATGGATGGATTCTCGGGGTATAATCAGATCAAGATGGCCCTGAGGATATGGAGAAAACTACCTTCATAACAATGTGGGGAACGTTCTGCTACAAGGTGATGCCATTCGGGTTAAAAATGCTGGGGCAACATATCAGAGGGCTATGGTGACGTTATTCCATGACATGATGCATAAAGAACTAGAGGTCTACGTCGATGATATGATTGCTAAATCTCGAGGAGAAGAAGAGCATGTAATGAACCTCAAGAAGTTGTTCGAAAGCTGAGAAAGTTTCAGCTAAAGCTTAATCCAGCCAAATGTATTCGGGGCTACCTCGGGAAAGTTGCTAGGCTTCATTGTCAGTGAAAGAGGTATCGAAGTTGATCCAGATAAAATAAAAGCCATCCAAGAATTACCACCTCCGCGCACGCAAAAGGAAGTTAGAGGATTTTTAGGGAGATTAAATTACATCGCCCGATTATCGCTCAACTTACCAACCAATGCGACCCAATCTTTCGGCTTCTTCGAAACATAACCCGGGAGAATGGAATGAGGAATGCCAAGTGACCTTTGATAAGATAAAACAATATTTGTCAGTCCTCCAGTGCTAGTACCGCCAACTCTGGGAAGACCATTAATTTTGTATCTGACAGTGTTCGAAAGTTCAATGGGTGCGTACTGGGACAACATAACGAGTCAGGAAAGAAAGAAAAGGCGATCTACTACCTCAGCAAAAAGTTCATTGAATATGAGGCAAAATATTCGTCCATTGAGAAATATTGTTGCGCTCTGGTTTGGGTAGCTCGGAGACTCAGACAATATATGTTGTATCACACGACATGGCTAATTTCAAAGCTGGACCCAATAAAATACATGATGGAATCGCCGGCACTATCAGGAAGAATGGCACGATGGCAGATCCTCCTTTCGGAATATGACATTGCCTATGTAAGTCAGAAGTCGATAAAAGGGAGCGCAATAGCTGACTTCTTAGCAACTCGAACGACAGAGGAATATGAGCCTTTAAGATTCGATTTCCCAGACGAAGACTTAATGTGCATCACAGAAATAGAATCCGAGTCATCAAAAGAGAAGTCATGGAAGATGTGCTTTGATGGTGCGTCAAATGCTTTAGGGCATGTAATTGGAGCAATCCTGGTATCACCAGACGGGAATCATTATCCGTTCACTGCAAGACTGAACTTCTTCTGTACCAATAATATCGCAGAATATGAGGCCTGTATCATGGGGCTTCGTGCAGCTATCGAACGAAACATCGAGATCTTGGAGGTGTACGGGGACTCAGCCCTAGTGATTTACCAAATCCGTGGAGAATGGGAAGTGAGGGACTCAAAATTATTAAGTACAGCGATTTAGTGGCTGGATTGATCAAGGAATTCAAAGAAATAACTTTTCATTACTTCCCACGAGAAGAGAACCAACTGGCTGATGCCCTAGCCACTTTGGCTTCAATGTTCAAAGCAAGTAGAGAAGCAGAAATAATGCCCCTCAAAATGAGCATATACGAGGTCCCTGCACACTGTTGTAGCATTGAGAAAGAAGTAGACGGAGGCCTTGGTTCCATGATATCTTAGAATATACCAAGAATCAAAGGTATCCCGAACAAGCGAATGAGAACGATAAAAGAACAATTAGAAGAATGGCAGCGGGATTTGTTCTTGATGGGGATATCCTGTATAAAAGAGGAAAGGATCAGATGCTTTTGAGATGTGTGGATGATGTTGAAGCCAGAAAAATACTTGAAGAGGTCCATGAGGGAATTTGCGGAACGCATGCCAATGGTTTCAATATGGCCAGAAAGATCATGAGACTCGGTTATTATTGGCTGACAATGGAAAGTGACTGCATCAATTTTGCCAGAAAATGCCACAAATGTCAAATCTACGGCGATAAAATTCATGTAGCCCCTTCACCCTTCATGTCATGACTTCTCCGTGGCCTTTTTCTATGTGGGGCATGGATGTCATAGGGCAATTTCTCCAAAAGCTTCAAATGGACATCGATTCATTTTTGTGGTTATCGATTACTTCACAAAATGGATTGAAGCGCTTTGTTTGCCAATGTGACGAAGATGCAGTGTGCAAGTTTTGAAAAAGGAAATCATTTGCCGATATGGTTTGCCTGAAAGAATCATCTCAGATAATGCCACGAATCTGAACAATAAGATGATGAAGAAGTGTGCGAGCATTCCAAATAAAGCATCATAATCCTCGCCCTATCGCCCAAAGATGAACGGGGCTGTGAAGCAGCTAACAAGAACATTAAGAGGATCATTGGGAAAATGACTGAGACATATAAAGATTGGCACGAGAAACTTCCATTTGCTTTGTTTGCATATCGCACATCTGTGCGAACATCTACGGGAGCAACTCCTTTCTCTCTAGTCTATGGAATGGAAGCTGTGCTACCTATCGAGGTTGAGATCCCCTCTCTGCGAGTATTGATGGAATCAAAGTTAGAAGAAGCAGAATGGGTTCGAGCTCGATATGATCAGTTGAACCTCATTGAAGAAAAACGTCTAAGGGCAATTTGTCATGGGCAAATGTACCAAAAGAGAATGATCGCAGCCCATGACAAGAAGGTACGACCAAGAGAGTTCCATGAAGGAGAACTCGTTCTGAGAAAGATTCTCCCAATACAAAAAGACCTGCGAGGAAAATGGGCACCAAATTGGAAGGACCATACGTTGTAAAAAAGGCATTCTCAGGAGGAGCTTTAATCCTTACCGAGATGGATGGGAAGAGTTACCGAATCCGGTGAATTCAGATCGGTGAAGAAATATTATGCTTAAGATGAAAACCCGAAAAGGGCATCTTAAAAAAAAAGATCAGGGCGAAACCCGAAAAGGGCGTCTTGATTAGTACAAAAAGATTAGGATGAAAACCCAGAGGCGTCCTAATGAAACAAACCTGGCGGTCGAACGATAGGTCAAGTAGTGAGACTACAGTATTTGAAGCACTTCTGAAAGCTCGAATTTCTACGCAAGAAGCCATGCTCGAAAGATTATTGATTGAGGAACGTGGAAGAGTTCATGTGTTGAATATCTAGAGCATTTGTATCCGTTGAATACGACCTTTCTTTCTTTTGACATTTTTACTCTCATTGTTAACTCTTTGTTTGCCACATTTGAAATAAAGGAATATGAGATATCCTTTTATCCCTACTGACCATTTTCATGCATCTCATTATGTGTTTATTTAATGATAAATAGTGAAATGACATACTCTAAACAAAAGAAATGTCAAGCATTACCCGGATAAGAATTGATAAGTGCAAGATCTTCAAAGCAAGAACAAAGTTTAACCAAGGGCAAAGGTGATATCTGAGAAACGTCGATTACTCGTAAAGCTCGAAGACAGTATGAGGCTGAAGAGAAGTCGAGATCAAAGCAATGAACGCAGATCCTCAACAATCATGGCGAAATGACATACGACCAAATGCTTAAGGAGCACTGCATAATCATGTAGGCATAAGGCATTTAAGACAAACATGTGCATATCATGATGACATCATGCATGCATATACAGGTAATCCAGTAAAGCAAGAATCTTGAATGAAGTCGCACTGAATCAAAGGAAAGATACCCGAGTTCTACCAAAGGACTGGTTATGGTATTTTGATGTTTAATATTCATGCTTTCCAAGGAAAATCAACTCATATTGCGAGAGATGAGTTGAGCCTCAAGACACGTTGGTATTTTTATTTTTTTTCAAACAATATATCGAAATGAGTTGACTGCACGGGAATGTAGCTTGATAAAATGCCTTCTAGCAGCTTTACATTCTGTATTGGTATTTTTTTAATTTTTTTTTTTTTTTTTTTTTTTTTTTTTTTTTTTTTTTTTTTTTTTTTGATGTTTTAACAATTCAACTGCTTTGGTAGAAGTTTATCTGTATTTTTTTTTTTTCTTTTTATCTATTGTGCTCATTTTCTGGCCATTTCCACATGCGAATACTTCCTTATTTAAAGGTGTGAATCTACCACATCAACTTGAGAAAACTTTGGCTTTCTTCATCACTCATTTTAGTGTTTGTGTAAATTGTGTTATCTTCCTTATGCCTAAAGCTGTTAGAGAATCAAATCCCCTGCTACATGATTGATCATGCTTGAACAAACTCCATAATTACATGCTTAACCTTATAAGCTAATTCTACTAGTCACCTCTACAATTAGTAGACTCATAGAATATGTTGTTGTTTCTTCTACACTATGACTGAGAGATACATGCTTCATTTTGAACTTTTCTGATTAATCAATATTTGATTTACAACATTTGAGCAGCAAGTGACAGAAACAACACTTTGTTGGAATATTGGCTTGTTTCAACTATTTTATGCTTGTGGTACTGAAGACATAGATTTGGAAAGAAAACCGACTTCTCCCTCCAAAGTGTGATGATCAGAAATAGTTGAAGAGGCCAAAGTTGCCCCTCTAAAGTATCACGACCTATCGGGAAGGCTTGGCTAGCGGTTGGAGCAGAAGATGGATTGATAAGAGAGAAGATACAGGAAAAGACAAGACAGACTGAGACGAGAAAACGCTAAAGAGGCCACTATGCCAGTGGGAGAAATTCACCGTCTTCTTTAAGGAAAAAAGTAGAGTATATAGATGGTTTCCAAACTGTTGGAGCTTGTGGTGGTCTTTTTAGTGCTTAACATATGTCTCTATAATATCGATGTCAGTTTTTGTTACTTGACCTGGGTGTTGAAATAACAACTGTAAATTATTGTTTTTGAAAATAGTTTGTTGCAGGTTCTCTAAATATTGATTTTGTAGGTGGTATTAAGTACCTGATTAGGTTAGTGGAAATACAGGGGATTGTGAACCCCTGCCTAGTTGGTACATTTTGGGTAAATGTAGTGGGTCTAACACTTCTTTTAGAGCTATAATGGGAAAGATCGGTGTTCCATCTGTGGATCCTATAAGTTTGATTCTCTTCATCCATCATACAGTGTATGTTATGTCTAGAGTTGCGACTCCATAAAAATAAGAAATTACCAATATAATTTTAAGTAACATTCTCATCCTAACAATCTTCTTTCATGAATTTTTTTTTGCGTCTTTCATCAGATAGTCCGACTTTCATTTTCATATGCTTATCAAAATAAGTATTGTATACCAAATCATTTTTCATATGCTTATCAAATATAATATTGTATAACCAAATATTTATTGAATATAACCAATCATTTTCATATGCTTATCAATATAGCACTAGTTTAAATGAATTCACTTTAAATTGTAAATGCCATTGACAAATTTTTAGTATTTAATTTGGTAATTAAATATTATCCTTTTTTAAAATTTTAATCCATATATTATATTTAATCGTTAGTTTATGATTTTCTATGTTATGTGTATTATATGGTTATATGAATACTTTAATAAAATATAATGTGTAAAAGATTATTAATAAAATAATTTTTATAATAATACAATCGTGTCAATATCTAATTACAAATATTTAATTTTTAATTTAAATATTTAAATATAGTTTTATATATTCTAATTAAAATTTATAAATAATTAATATTAATTACTTAGAAATATTTAAAATTTAATTATATATTAAAATATTAACAATAAGTTATAATAAATTATTTTTTTTATATTTTGCTAAAATATCATAATATTAACTAATTT